>NC_137894.1:136996520-137014179 GCF_963455335.1 Martes martes
CTGTGCGCGTGTCTCCCCGGCCGCTCCTCGCGGACCCGGCGCGGCGCAGCGACCCTTGCGCGCCCTCTAGCGTCGACATCTGGGATCGCCGCGGGCCGGCTGGCCCTCCCCCACCCCGAACGCAGGGTCCCGGGAGAGCGGCCTGGGGCTGCAGGGGTGGGGGGTGCAGGGCGGGGGAAGGAAGGGTGCGGGCGCGTGAGTTTAACACGAGTCTCCTGCCAGGAGGGGGGCCGGGGCAGATGCTACGTCTAACTTTGGCGAGCTCCTTCCGCGGCAGGGGCCTCTCGCTCGTGGTGCCCCGCACCTGAGATGCTCTGGGCGCAGGGCGAGTAGACCCAGGTGGGCCAGCCGCAGCCGCCCGCGGTCGTCCCATCCCGCCGCCTGAGTTCCTTGGGACCCCGCGGAGCTCGCAGCGCGCCGCGGGACAGGATTTCCTCGCGGGACGCGGCTCAGCGCGACCCTCTTCGGTGTCCCCTCGCCCCTCCCCGTGCTCGCCCCTGCTGCGTCTGGGGGAGGGGGCTGCCCCACTGCTGCGCCCCCGACCGTCCGTGTCCATCCCCGGGCTCTCGTTTCCTCCCCGTGTCACTGTTCAAGAGCGCGTCCTCATCCCCATTCTCTTTTCTCCTAATCTGGGTCTCGCGGCCTCGCCTGTCTTTTCTCCCCTACAGTTTTCTCGCTGCTTCTCCTCTCCGGTTTCACGTTTTCTTTTCCCACGTTATCGCCCCGCGATCTCCTCGCTCCTTCTCAATTCCCGCGTCCTAGCCTCCAACTTCCTATTTCCGATTATATTTTCTTTGCCGCGTTCCTCTTCTTCCTCTTCCTCCCCCGCCCCCTTCTCTCTCCTGCTCCCCCGGGAATTTCACAAATAAACCACGGGCCTCCGGTTTCATCATCTCTAATGCAAGCCGACTTCCCCGTCATCCACTGCATGCGGATGAGCTGCGGCCCAAGCCTTGCAGAGATGAGCCGCGGTCTGTCTGCGGGGCTCACCGTAGCCCGGCCTGGCCAGGCTGTTCGGGTTTTTTAAGGCTTTGTTTTGCTTGCTTGTTTTTGTTTGTTTTGTTCTTTTTTTTTGTCTTTGCTTAAGGAACACAGACGAATAGGCACTCCTTTGGAATCCACTGCCCTTATGGGAGGAATGACATTAGGTAAGGGTGGAAATGTGGCTGGGGGGGTTGGCCCCCCACCCGGAGGGAAATCCCTAGAGTCACTTTTCAGGGAGACGGTGGCGGGCAGGGTCACAGAGTGTGGACTTTCCAGGAACCTTTGCTGCACTAACTCCGAGACTTGGCAGCCTCTGAACCCAGCACACCTGTCTTAACAAATGCATCCAGCTTCAGTCACCAGGAAACTTGGGAAGGGTTGTTGAGCCTTGAGAAAAGCATGGACCGCTCAACCAATGAAAGGAATTCCCGTTTCAACAGTAAGTCACCACCTCCATCCACCAGGCGGGCACAGAGGAGCATAAAGAAACTCCAGGCAGGTGAGAGGGGAGAGAGGAAGGAATGCACGCACAGCTTTGGGGAATATAAACCCATACAACCCTTTTGGAAAGAAACTTGGCAATCTGTATCAAGGACCTTTAAAATGCTCATACCTTTTGATCCAGTAATTCCACTTCTGGGAATCTGGCCCAAAGAAATCATCTGAAATGTGGAAAGAGCTTTCTGCCCAGAGATGTAAATTGAGCTGCCGTTTATGAAAGAAAAATTGGAAATTCCAGAAGTGGACTGTTTAAGTCAACTGTGGTCTGTCCACTACCCAAAATTGAGGCTGGCATGGAAAGTCGTGTTTGGAAGAGGACAGTGACCTGGGAGATGCCGGTGGTCAAATGTCAAGACAAAAGCAGGATTCAAAGCTGCATGGACAGTGTGATCACAATGCTGGCCAGCAGAGTAAAAGTGACACGCAAAAACCACGTCACAGCCCGCCTCTGTATGGTGGAACTAGGTTGATTTCCGCCCCACCCGTCTTCTCCTTCTACCTCTCTTTTGCCTTCTGGTTTTCTGGAAGGAGTGCGTATTTCCTTTTAGAATAGAATGACAAAGATATATTTTGTGTTTTTCTCTTTTTCCCTTTTCCAAAGCGGTTGTGAAAGTAACAAGGGCTAGCAGAAGAAAGTTCTAGATGACTGACGGGAAGGAACCCCGTTCTGGATGAGCAGGGGCTGTGGCATAGAGGAGGTAGGGGAGCTCAGTTTCTAGGATAATGCAGGGGTCAGGGACAGGGCTTGCGCGTTAGGGAAAGGGGGGCCCTGGGCTTGAAGCTGGCTCCACTCCTGGACCTGGGCAGTGCTAATTTCCACGCAGTACTTGGTGCTACCTTTGCTGTCCAGTGTGGCGTTGTTTTCTGCAACAGCTGACCTGATGACCTCTGCGTGTCCACATCTGATGCACTCCAAGGCCATTACTCTCCTCCTTTATGCTGATGGCACACGAGGAGAGAAAGCTGCTTCTTTTTTTTTTTTTTTTTTAAGATTTTATTTATTTATTTGACACAGAGAGAGAGATCACAAGTAGGCAGAGAGGCAGGCAGAGAGAGAGGGGGAAGCAGGCTCCCCGCGGAGCAGAGAGCCCGATGTGGGGCTCGATCCCAGGACCCTGGGATCATGACCTGAGCCGAAGGCAGAGGCTTAACCCACTGAGCCACCCAGGCGCCCCGAGAAAGCTGCTTCTAAAATGGGGTTTTAACCAAAACCAGACCCTCGGTTGCCCGGCAACTGCGCATTCCCACAGTGTAGCCCCAGCTCTGGGTTCCAGGGACTGGAGACAGCTACGCGTCCGGACAGGCGTCTCCCAGAGTGTGCTCTGGGGAACACTGCTCTGGAGATGGCTCCAAATGCTTGGTGTGTGCATTGCACAGCTGCTCTGTGCCAGGGCTGTAAATTCCTCAGCGACAGGCGGTAGACTCACCTAGCACCTTGACTTTGCTTTCTTTTCGCTCAGTCCATTCTTCATTGCAGGCCGGTCCTTGTTAAAATTGGGAAGTCCAGGAAGTTTATTTTAGATGACCTTGCCCTTCCTGTTTTGGAATTTCCCTTCCCTTGCCGGGAATTCATGCTCACCCTCCCTTCTACCCGACAAGCCTTGTCCAATAGGAAATTCTGTGATGCTGGAAACATTCTGTAGTCTGAGCTGTCCGGTATGGTAGCCGCGAGCCACGTGGGACTACGGAGCACTTATGCCTTGTCTAGTGCCACGGAGTGACTGAATTTTTAGTTTAATTTAATTTTAATTAATTTAAATTTAAATCAAATAGCCACATATGGCTAGTGACTGCAGTATTGGACAGTGCCGCTCTATAAAAACCTGTCCTCAGTTCTGCCTCTGGTCTCACTCAAACTCAAATCTATCTTTTATAACCACATGGTATGAGCTCTCTGAGGCTCAGCTGGACACCGCATCCATGGTGTGCTGGAGCCGGCTTGTCCTGGCCACACAGGCCTGTCCCAGCGCTCGAGAGCTGGGACTTCTTATTATAGCTTGAAATCAGTTGTCGTGGGAGTCTTTGTACCACAGACGTGGGCAAATGCTGCACACGAGGTCTGTTCTCTTCATGGGGCCAGTTGTTTGGTATTTACCAGCAGGTGACCGGGTAACGGCTCACATGGTCTGAAGAACCAGGACCTCCTTGAATTTTGGTCGCTGGACACATCACTGCTCTGGCTCTGTTGAGTAACCTCCTGCCAGCTTCCCCGGGGCAGATGGAGCCCATTGTCTGGGAGCCAGGGACTTGCAAAGTTTGCATCTCTCAGTGGACTGTCCCACGGCATCTTTTTGTCTGTCTCCTCCGTTAGATTCAGAGTTCCTTGAAGGTAGGTAGTGGCCGTGTCCTGCCAGATGCTGAAGCTCCGGGGCCTAGTGCATAGGAAGGAGTTGGAAAGCACTTGTTGGAGTCATAAAAAAGCTTCATGGAAGGACTTTGGAGCCCCAGTTGGAGTCTTGCTCTGGGTCTTCCCAGCTCTGCGATGTTGACTCTGTCCTCTCTGAGTCAGGGTCTTTGTGTGTTCCTTGGGCACAGTGAACGATCTCTTTCCTGCCAACCATACTGTAACAGGGTCGGTAGCATAGAAGGAGCGCTTTGAAAAACCATGCAAATAGATTACTGCTTTTGAATGTCCTAGGGCACTTTGAAGTCTCTGTGGTCCTTTGCCTTCTTAGGTTTGTGGGCAAAGAGGACCAAAGGGGTCTGCATTCTTCCCCTGATTTCAATGAAATGGGCCCAGGGCAGCAACCCGCCAGGGAGGACAAGGACTCAGGACGCACGCTCGCATTTGCAGCTCAGCAGACAATGCTCTCCCGGGAAAGGTTGCACGTGGTTTTCTCTCCCTCACCAGGGAAGGTGAACTTGGCTTCAACCAAAGAGCGTTCTTTCTGTCTGTGGACTTCATGAGGAGGAGGGGCATGGATGGTGAAGGCTGGACTCTTGGATGAGAAATGGTTTTCTTCTGACATTTAGGGAAGAAGTTCTCTTTTTCTAAAACCCACAAATATTTGTCAGTTATTTTTCTCTTTGAAACGTGTTTTTCTCAAATCTGCAACGCTAAAGACCATCATGGGCATTTCAGCTTCTGCGGCCTGTGAAAGTTGACTGTTTCCCAGGGCTGCTCCAAAGGGGTTAATTGCATGTAAGCATTGGAAAGTGATTATCTAATTAAACTTTGAAATGGAATGGTAAAAACACTGGGTGACAGACTGTCTGTAGGAGGGTCCCCTGAGGTGCTCTCCATTTATTGCTAATCATCTTCCCTGCCCAGGCTGTGCCTGTTTCCAGTTGAGCCCAAGCTCAGACCTCGCTCTTCGAGCTCGGGATTCACTCAGAGATTTGCCGGGCAGATATCCCCCCTCCGTGTTCTGTGCCCTGCCTGCCCTCTTGCTCTCACTTTGCTGAAGTGCCTGGCTATCCCGAGACTTCCGTCTCCGGTCCTTGGCTCCCCGATTCCTATTTCAAACCAAAAGCTTATTTCTATACTTAGAAACACGAAATCAAAGACATTGGAAGTGTTCACAGTTAGTCTGGATATTTTTGGACACTGCCCAGGGAATGTGGGTTCAAGCCCCAGAGCACACGTGTCGTATCCCTCGTGTTTAAAATCTGCCGGGTGTATTCAGTCCTGCGGAGCGAGGTCCCTGGAAGGCACCTGCTGGACGCAGCGGTGACTCAGAAAACCGTGTTCTCAAGCAGCTCGCAGGTGGGAGGGAGACTGGCTGGACGGGCAGGCATTAGGATGGTCATTGTGGCTTAGAGAACTAGCTCATCTGCTCCTCCTTCCTGCCTTGTGATGTGGTTATCTGCAGTGCTGAGGTGGAAACTGAGGCTCAGGCTTCTTCCCCTGAGCTGCTTCCTCAGATGACTTCAGATGACTGGGGCCCTCAAAGCAGGGTTTCTGACACTGGGATCCACGTCTCTTCACCCACCGCCCACGATCAGCAGCAGCCTGTGCTGGTCCAGACCTTGAGAAGGAGGGGATCATCTCCCCTGGGGGGCGAGGAGGAGAATGTCATAGAGGAGGTGGCATATGAGGACAATTTTCACAGACAGGGCTTGGTCTCTAAGAGGGGAGTCACGGAGAAAGGCCAGTGGCATCCAGTTGGGGGACCAGCAAGTTGGCAGGAGTGACCTGAGACTGTGCTTTATTTTGATTTCTTATTTTTGAATGAGCCCTTTATGTAGCAGTGAATGCTTCCTGAGCACCTGTCTCGTGCCACATGCTGGGGGTTTAGAGATAAACTGAACAGTCAAGGCTTTGCACCCTGAGGGGGACAGTGGCCGTGTTTTGAGCACGGGAAGATGTGCTCAGATCAGAGGGTTAGGACCATCACCGTGGTGGCATTTGTGGGGAGGGGCTGGCAGTGGTGGGGTTAGAAGCTGGGAGACCTTGAGGAGACTTCTGTGATAGGCTAGGGAGAGATGGGACCTGCCCTGGGGCCATGGCAGCCTGGATAAGGAGGAGGGGACAGATCTGAGAGAGGCTTAACTACAATTCCTTTGTTTAGAATCGAGATGCTTGAGTGACTTAAATTCCCCCTTTAGAACTGCGTCTGTGGACCAACACTTTAACATTCTGCCCTCAGCAAAGATTACACGATGGTGTAAGAAGAGCCACCCAAGGAACATCATTCCTTTTTTTTTGAAATGACTATTGGGGACATCATTCATTACAGTGCTCAATGCCACTTATGCAAATGTCCCTATGACAAATGCATCCTAGGGCACTGGGCCAAGAAAAACCGGTCCTCCTGACATGCAGGCTGGATCCCACCTCTAGATGAGAAGGACCCCATGGCCTGCCATCCTTCCCTCTAGACTCCAGGTGTCGGGAGCTGAGAGGGCAGTTTGGGGCTTAATTTCTTTAGTGTCACCTGGAATCTTGTAGCCCCCACTCCATTAAACTGTATTCTATTTGTATTGTAAGCTGCCATTTGGAAATGGAGGTGGAGAGAAAGCCCAGTGATGAAGGCAGTCAGCACACGGTTTAATATACCTTCTGGCAGCATTAAACAGAGTTTGCGGACACCATTTCCCAAACTCTGTTCCGTGACACACGGAGGTCCCAAAGGAGGGACGTGATCACAGCTGGTGATATTTTTCATCTCCCACTTATTTTAAAGTAAAATGTTAGAAAAAGGCTAAGCTTATCGATAGAGCTGTTCTAATGGTTAAACGAGAGAGGCTGGATGGCACGATGGCTCCGAGTGCAGGCTCTGGACCCAGAATCCTCAGGCACAGCCTGACCTGGGAAGTTCCTCAACCTGTTCGTGACTGAGCTCCTTCATCTATAAAATGGCACCAGGGGTGGGAGCGGCACTCGAGGACCAGAACAGTGTCTGCCCCTCAGTGATCCTCCGACTTGGGATAGCTGTTCTTGCTAAGCGATCATCTACCTTTGGGAAGGGGTCTGCATCACCTGGCAACCCCGGAAGTCCCGCGCGGCAGATGGCCCCAGGAAGCGTGAGTTTCGGGAGCACGTTGTGTATTTGCCTCCCTGCTGCCAAGCTGTGTGTTTTCTATTTGACAATTGCTGGTCTTTGTTAGGCATTTTATCTCATAATTTTAACATTTATGGGTGCAATTATTCAATGTTTACTTTATATTAAGCATATGGATCACATTTTGATCATTTCTTACTGCAATTAATTCAACTGCGAGACCATTTTGGTGCTGTCGACTTTCATTTAAACGATATCGCGGGAACTTCCATTGGCGCCCCGACAGAACAGTACGATTGGAGTCATCTTCATGGTCAAACAAGTTTGGGAAATACTGCCTGAGGTTACATCTTTGTTGCGTATCGTAGTCTTTGAGCCAGAGTGCTCAGGTACACGACTAGACAACTTGGACCTTCAAAGCCTCACTGCTCTTTATCATGAAAATTTGATCTATGTAAGCCATGGGTGTTCTTACCGTGGATTAGATAGATCAAATTTTCACCACCTTTAAAACAATGCCTGTGTGTTTATTACCAGTTCGTTCATTTATTTAATAATTATTTATCAAGTCCCTGGGAGGTGCCAGATGCCATGCTATGCATTGTTTTCTATCATCCATGTTCTAGATCTGTACTGTCCAATATGGTAGCCATAAACCACACAGGGCTATTGAGCACTTGAAATGTGGTTAATCCAAAGGGAGACGGGCTGCACGTGTTAGATACACATCACACTTCAAAGACTTCATGTGTAAAGGAATGCAAAATATATTTTTAAAGATTTTATTTATTTATTTGACAGACAGAGATCACAAGTAGGCAGAGAGGCAGGAGCGGGTGATGGGGGAAGCAGGCTCCCTGCAGAGCAGAGCGCCCGATGCAGGGCTCGATCCCAGGACCCTGGGACCATGACCTGAGCTGAAGGCAGAGGCTTAACCCACTGAGCCACCCAGGTGCCCCAGGAATGCAAAATATCTTTAAAATAATATGTAGTTCATGTCATATTTGTTATACAATAATATATTTAAGTATAGTTTAAATAATATCAGTTACATGTTGAAACAGTAATATTTTAGGCATATCGGGTTAAATAAAATTTACTATTAGAATTAATTTCAGGGGCACCTGGTTGGCTCAGTGGGTTAAAGCCTCTGCCTTCAGCTCAGGTCATGGTCCCAGGGTCCTGGGATCGAGCCCTGCATCGGGCGCTCTGCTCAGCAGGGAGCCTGCTTCCCTTCCTCTCTCTCTGCCTGCCTCTCTGCCTACTTGTGATCTCTGTCTGTCAAATAAACAAATAAAAATCTTAAAAAAAAAAAGAATTAATTTCAGCTGCTTCTTTTCACTTTTTGAATGCAGCCATCGGTTGACTCACATTCTCTTTCTGCTGGACAGAGCTGGTCTAGAAGGTTTGCAGACATGGAACTGTCTGATTAGAGAACACCAAGGGAGTGCTGTCATTTTCCACATCTCCTTGGAGCTGGAGCCTGACATCAAGAGGCCACCGCAAAGGCAGGCAGGGGAGGGCAACAGAGGCTCTAGCTCTGTGAGAAGCCGCGAGGTGCTGACTGGGGTTGGGGTGAGGAGGTTGGAATTGTAACCCACGGTGCCGAGAGTGAGCACCAACATCCTGGGATCCGATGGTGCCTTGAGAGTATATACGTCAGCTTTGGCCGTGTAACAAACGGTCACAAAACCCTGAAGACATACAAGAATATGCATTTGCTTCTCACTCATGGGATTCGACGGGGGTTCTGCTGATCTAGGCTGGGCTTGGCTTTTCCCTGACAATGGGGCTCAACTTCAAGGCTGTTCAGTTCAGGGCCCAGGCTGAAGGGGCAGCAACCAGCCAAGAGAAGCAGTCACATGATGGTGTAGGTTGTGCAAGTGCTTCCAACCCTCAGCTCAGTCACACTGGCTGACATCCCATCAGCCACAGCACGTCACATGGCTGCTGCCCAATGTGGAGCAGAGAAGAGTACTCTGCGTCTGTGTATCAGGCCGGGGCGAGTCATAGTGGCCAAGCCCTACATGTGTTGGACAGAGGAAAATACTCCTTCCTTGGTGGTGGGGGTGAGGTGGGGAGTGCATTCTGTGCAACTATAATCAAATCTCTCAATGTGGGGCCACGATTAGGGGTGGGGTCAGGCAGGTCTGTTCTGAGGCTGGTTCTCTCTCTCTCTCTAACAAATAAATAAATTTTTAAAAATCTTTAAAAAAAATGCTCACTTCTAAAAATAAAAAAGAAAAAAAAAGGGACGCCTGGGTGGTTCAGTTGGTTAAGCGACTGCCTTCGGCTCAGATCATGATCCCAGCGTCCTGGGAGCGAGTCCCACATCGGGCTCCTTGCTTGGCAGGGAGCCTGCTTCTCCCTCTGCCTCTGCCTACGACTCTGTCTGCCTGTGCTCCCTCTCTCTCTCTAACAAATAAATAAATTTAAAAAAAATCTTTAAAAAAAATGCTCACTTCTGAATGGCTGGGATAAAAGAAGCAGAGGACTCATGGTCCATGGGAAGAGTGACCATGTGGTTCACCAGTCCTTCTGAGAGTGAAGGGGAGCTATTACTGATTCCACTAGGATGGGGATAAACGGGGATGGTCCCAGGACCACCGTCACTGTGAGCCAAATCCCCAGCACAGATGTTCTTTGTTTTACTGAAATATTTTCATTTTTTTTCTTTAAGAATAAATTTGAGGGACATCTGGGGGGCTCAGTGGGCTAAACGTCTACCCTCGGTTCAGGTCATGATCTCAGGGTCTGGTGTCCAGCCCCTCATCGGGCTCTCTGCTTAGCAGGAAGTCTGCTTCTCCCTCTCCCTATACCCCTCCCCACTGCTCATGCTTTCTCTCTCACCCACGCCCAAATACATAAATAAATAAACAAAATCTTAAAAAAAAAAAAGAATAAATTTGAATGTTCTTTAGGGACGCCTGTGTTCTCACACTCCGCACAGCCCAGGCCCTCTGTTCGGTCTTCATCAGATCACCTGCCTGTCACCTGAGTTGCGGCTCCCGATGAAAGAGCCGCGGCTTGCTCTTAGCGGCCACACTGCGCGGTTCCCACATTGGATCCCCAGGGCTGCTGTACCAATTACTGCACATTTGGTGGCTAAAACATCTTCTCACAGTTCTGAAACTCATCTTCTCACAGTTCTGAAAGCCAGGGGTTTAAAATCAAGGATGCCAGCAGGGTTGGTTCCTTTAAAGGCTCTGAGTGAGAATCCATGCCTCTCTTCCCACTTCTGGAGGTGGCCAGAAATCCTTGGGGTGCCTTGGCTCATGGTGGCATCTCTCCCACCTCTGCCTCCCTCTTCATATGGCCTTCTCACTGTGTCTTCCTGCATCCCCGTGTCAAATTTTCCTCTCCGTTCTCTTATAAGGATATCAGTCTTGGATCCGAGATGATCTCATCTTTGGATCCTCAGTGTAATTGCATCTACAGAGACCCTATTCCCAGATACGGTCACAGTCACAAGTACCGGAGGTGAGGACTCCAACGGATCTTTGTTCGGAAGCACAATTTAACCCAATACAGGTGGACTGCCAGGTGGGCTGGGAAGAGCACAGCGTGTGCGGGGGTGGGTGTGAAGCAGGATGATGGTGGGGATACTGTCGGCTCCCCTGGGAGTGGGGGGAGCTGGGGAGAGCTCTCCAGGAAGAAGCCCTTGAGGTGGGTCTTGAAGGCTGAATGGAGTCTGGGGGCAGGAGAGAGAGGCCGTGGCAGCAGAGGAATAAGCAAACCACAGAAGTGTGGAAGAGCCCAGGGGGCCACTGGTGCAGGGTGTGTGTGTGTGTGTGTGTGTGTGGTCCTAACTCGCATGCAGCGGCTGGAGCAGAGGGTGTGGAAGGGAGGACTGGAAAGGGCAGGTGACCAGGCAGGGCTTTGGGTGTCAGGTTACGGTGTTTGGCCTTCATCAGGAGCATGCAGAGGAAATGAATGCCTAACTGTACGTTTACATTGCTTTATGTACAAGGTCCTAGATGGAAGTGGCAGAGACTGGCGGGTTGTCCGCCCACGGAATCTTGTTTCCTCCCGGGCACATTAAGTGAACTACAGGTCCCAGGCTCCCTTGTGGTTAGGCGACCGTGTGAATTCTGGCCAATGAAACATGGGGGAGGCTATGTATGCCCCGTCCGAACCTGGCCGTGAAAATCAGCCACGCAATCCTGCCTCCTCTCTCCTTTCCCTCGTCTGCCTGCCAGCTGCAGATATAGTGGGGGACTCAGAGATGACACAGAAGAGGCCTGGGTGGCTCGCTGACTGCACGAGCCGGGTTCCCCACGAGCCCGTGTTGGGGTGCACTGTGGGTACAAATAAATCTTATTCCCGGAAGCCACTGACATTTGGGAGTTTACAATTTCTAAGTATTCCTAGAGCACAGTCCCCTACAGACGATGGGAGCCCGTGAGTCGAAATCCGTGGGATTAAAGAAGGGGGCCAGATGGAGGCCTGGTGTGGGAGCGGCTCATGTGGCTCGGAGGAGGTGGCCTTCGGACCCCTTACTCCTGTCCTCTTTGGACCAGGTGAGCTCACCTGGTAAGACTAAGTCTCTAGGGACTGGCCACGGCAGGCACCCTTCCCGAGGAGGTACAAGGCAGAAAGACCAGAGGGGCCAGAAGCGTATGGGGGGGTCGAGTCCGCAGGGAGGGAGTCCTCTGCCGAAGGGCGCAGTTGCTGGGAGCGTGAGCGGAAGCAAAGGCTGGAGGCCGAGGCGAGGAACTCAGCACGGCTTAGGTGCACAGTAGGACCGTGAGAAGGTGTCGGGGCTGCATATGGGAGTCCGGCCCACGGCAGCACCTGCTCCTTGCGAGGCGACGGCGGCTGTGACATGAGGTGTGCCGGGGATCCTAACGATATAGGACGGAAACCGCGCGGAGCCCCTCCGGGGGCAGCAGTTGTTTGGCGCTCATTCACTCATTCATTGATTCATTCCACCCGTGAGCCGGCGGGAGCGGCTCACACAGCCTCGCCTCCCTCCGAGGCGCATCTGGTGCGGAGGGACGCTCACAGGCCACCGTAGGGGTCCTAGAGCGGAGCATGCGCACTGCCCCGACAGAGGGCGGACGTGGGTGCGGAGGAGGCTGTAGGTGGCACCTGTCCAGAACCCTGGGGCAGGGTGCTTCCGATCACGGTGGCGGCCCCGAAGTGGACCCCTCCCTCACCTCCGGAATGACTCAGGGGGTGCTCTCCAGGTACAGAACTGTGCTTTCCTAATTTACCAGTGAAAGCCTCCTTTGTCCCTCTTCCTTAGGAAGGACAATGTCGTGGTCTGGTTCCTTTGTGCTCAGGGACCGGAAGCTTCTTGGTGGATGTTAAATGCAGTAATACCCACTTATTTTAACAGTGTCTGCTTTGGTGCCCACTGGTAGCTGGAGAACACACATACGCGCGCGCGCACACACACACACACGCGCTCACGCACACACACACGCAGCCCATGGGGTCTGGCAGATGCAATTAGCCTCTGGGTCCTTCAGAATTAGATGCAGGTGGCTAATTGTCCATGCCAGGAGGCAACTGTGGGCACAATTAGTCATGTCTCTCCCCCCACTCGGGGCTAATAATGGGTGGGGAATCTGAGGGGGGAGGGAGAAAATCCGATGGGGCCCGGTCTCTCCCTTAGCCCTGGGCTCTGACACGCAGCCTTGAGTGGGAGTGCTCATCCTTTGGGCCTGGGGAGGAATAGGGTTTCCAGGGCAGGTGAGAGGGAGGGTGGCAACTCTTCTGAGGATGCAGGGGCTCCTCACCTCCCCTTCCCGGCCCTGCTGGGCAGACTGGAGTCCCCACGTCCCAGTCTACTAATGATGCCAACCCCCGGCTTTTGTGTAGCTTGTTAGGGCTTTCAAAGCCCTTTTGCATACATTATTATACCCAACAACCCCATGACTGGGAGGGGCTGTGGTTATTACATCCCACTTTACAGATGAGGAAGTGGAGGTTCACTTGGCCATTGGCAGAGCCTCTGGTAGAACCCAGGCCTGGGACACTCTGCCCCTGAGCTGCCTTTGTCATTCTCCTTTTTTCCCCTATGGGGGCAAAGGGGCAGCTCCCCGGGGGCCAGAGAGAGAGCTGCTTAGAGCCAAGCAGGCTGTGGAAATTCCAGATGTAAAGTTTACTTCTATAAATTTTAAACAACGATTGTTTAAGCGTTGAAGGTCTTCCCGGTTCAAGACCTGTTCAAGGAGCCATGGGGGTCTTGAGATGGGGTAGGCACAGTTCCGGCTTCTAAGGAGTGTACGATCCGGTAGAGAGACTAAGATGTGAGCATCATATCCATCATCCCAGCCAGAATGCTTCCCTAATGAGCCCCCGAAACTGTGGGATGACTTTGGTCGCTTTTCTTTGTCTCTCTGGGCCTCTGTTTCCTGAGCTGCTAAAGTAGGGTGTTGAGCCTCAGTAATGTCTTGGGCTCTGACCAGTTCTTCCCACTGATTTCTAACGGTGCAGTAGAATCAAGAAAGACGGAATTCCTATGACTGGGGAGGAAAAACTGGAGAAGGGGGCGCACTGAGAAGCATATTCCATTTGGTCTTGGCAGGTAGGATTTCAACACTGGAGAGAGCAGAGGTCTGTATTCTAATTCAGGCTCTGCTCAAACTTGCTTTTGGTTGCAAGTAGTGGAAATTTAACTGAGAGGGCATCAAAGGGAATATATTGGCTAGCATATTGTGGTAACCAGGGTCTAAAACTGTGGTCTCAGCAAATCAAGCCTGTCAGCACACGTGCCTTGTGTAGCTCGTCCTGTTGAATCTAGGTTGATCCAGAAACTTGCTTGCAGCCAGAAGTGGCAGAAATGACACTGCCTGGCTCCGGAGACAGAAGTGTTGGAGCTTCCACCTTCTCTTGGAACCACTCATGCCAAGGAAAGCCAGACATTGTATGAGGTTCACCTCTGATGATACTTCCATGCTGTGAGGAACCCCAAACCAGCCACGTGGACAGGCTGTGTGGAGAGAGATGTCTGACCAGCCCGCAGGGGGTCCACCTCTACTAACCTAGCCAACAGACATGTTGGTGAAGATGCCATTTTACATATTAAGTTTGCTTGATATTTGAATACAACAACATGAATGATTCCGAATCAGAACCACCTAACTGAGCCCATCAACCCACAGAAATCATGACAGTAATAATGAATTACTGTCATAAGCCACTAAATTTTGGGATTGTTTCTTATGGCAGCAATACGTATACCAGAATATGTATGTAATGCAAAAGTCCAGGGAAGTCTCGTTTCAGGTGTGGCTAGATCCAGAGGCTCAAATAATATTGCTGGATCTTGTTTTTCTCTCTTTTTCATGTCTTTTTCTCTTCTGTGATAGCTTCTTTCTAAACCACCTCTCTCCACTGATATTGTCCAAAATTACCAGACTTGTATCACCCCTGCTTCCAGAAATCCTAGGAACATACTTGTTCTGTCTCAGTAGGTACATGAAATTCCTGGAAATACCTCCCATCAGCCGAGTACGTGATCTTCCTTCAGGTTAAGGGTGCAGAAGGAGCATTCTCCCCCTCTAGAAGCAGGACTAGGCATCAGCCAAAGCCAAAACCATGCTTGAGCATGGGGGATGACACTCTCTAAAAGGATCTTTAAGGGGAAGATTATCATGGGGGAGTGGGAAACGGACCCTGGATAGGCACAAAGTAGGTATTCATTTCTGTCATCTTGTGTATGATACAGAACTTCCCCACATCTTTGTCTCCTTCTATTTTAGAAAAATTCAGGGAATAATTCCTATTCTGCCCAAGTTATGGTGAGGCTCAGAGTTGGGAACCACGTGCTGGTAGGCCTGTGAAAGCTGTCCACAGAATCTGTCTGGAAGAGGTGACCATCAGCACTAGTGGCAACCTAGGGATGCCTTAAGAGCTGAATAAAGCAGGGCAAGATGTGACTTCCCCAAACCCAAATCCTGTTTCTAGATCAGAAGGCAGATGTTTGTGTCACCAGACACTCTGCCTCTCAGGAGTAAAGGACTCTACTCTCAGGAGTAAAGGTCATGCATTTCTTTGCACTAGCTGAGTCTGTGTCATCTAAGGATTTTCTGAAATTGGTTCCCAGCTTGAAGTAAGGGTGAGGAGAGGTCCACCTGCTGGAAGGAGGAGTTCAGGTTTTCCCTAAACCTGAGATCAGAGACCCAGCACAGGAGGCCATCTTACATGAGATCCATCTTACATGAGAGCATATGTACTAACTTCTCTCTAGCCATCAATATCAAAAGGCCAGAAACATACCTAAGGAAAAGAGACTTTTCCATTAGTCAGGGGCACAGGGCGAAAACACAAGGCAATATAAAAAAATAATAAAAAGAACTTGATGCTAGAAGTAAGAAAACCAGCACTCTTTCTACTATGAAAGCAATTCAGTTCTTAAAATCTGGTGTGCACTAAAATGCTATCATGCATTCATCCATGTGTTGATGTGTTCACGCATCTGTCTGTCCCCCTAGCCTTTCACCCTTTGCTTTTTTTTTTAAATTTTTTTTATTTATTTATTTGACAGACAGAGATCACAAATAGGCAGAGAGGCAGGCAGAGAGAGAGGAAGGGAAGCAGGCTTCCCGCTGAGCAGGGAGCCCGATGCGGGGCTTGATCCCAGGACCCTGGGACCATGACCTGAGCCGAAGGCAGAGGCTTCAACCCACTGAGCCACCCAGGTGCCCCCACCCTTTGCTTTTTTAACATGGTCAACTATGCCCCTAGTCGTACTCATACTAGCCTCAGTCAGAGAAAAACTCCAGTGCCTGGTAGAGGCCTAGAGAGAAATTCTTAGAGCAGAGAAATAGTTAAAATAAATCAAAATAAAATCGGAGTTGGCTGCGGTGCTTATTCTTAATGACACACAGGAAACTATAAACCAGCCATGCTACATAATTGACCACTGAGGATTTTTCGCTCTCAGTCAGTTTGAGATGTACCGAATCCAATATCATATCAGTGATTTGATTTGTTAATAATCAAATTGCAAATACCTTTTCATTTGGCTTCAAAAAGCAAACAGCCATTCGGAATAATTTTTATGGGTCTTGGAAAGCAATATAAACTTAAAATATTGTGTTTGCAAGTCCTATTGGCATGACCATATTATAATTTATATTGGCCTATTTTGATGTACAGTGGCATAATGAAACTTTAAAAAATATATTCTGCAAAGCTGCATCTAAGCCCAAGCTAGCAGCACAGATTAGTGTGAGAACGTCATGGGGATTCTTTGAATATTTTCTTAAGGAGATTTCTAGGGAATGATGGTTCTGCTCACCAAAATTTTAACTGAAGCAGATATTGCAAAGTGTTTCAGAGTTGTGCCTCTTGTCACCTTTTCAGACCCCCTGTCTGACACTTCTCCTCCTGCCCTATGCACCCCCACCCCTGCCCTACTACTTGCTTTTTTCTGAATGTATTGTATATGTACATTTCCATATTCAGTTTCCTGTTCCCTCTGTCTAGATTGTCCTTCCTCTCTTCTCTGCTTGGAGAATATCTCTTAGATATTCTTCAGCTCCTGGGTAAAACGTCATCCCTGCTGAGAACTTTCTCTTACCCTCCCAGTGGTTATTACTTCCATTCTCCTATAGCAATTTCAAGGGGACTCTATTATAGCACTTGTCACAGTGTGTTATTGTTATATGTTTACACACAGAGGTATCTTGACCAAGATGGATTCAATTTGAAAGCCCCAGTGTCTACCACTGTGGTGCATAATACATGCTCAATAAGTGTCTATGGAATGGTGCTATGGATGGGTAGATGGATGAATGGGTGGGTGGGTGGGTAGTAGGTGTGTGGGTAGGTGGATGAATGGTTGGGTGGATGAATGAATGCATGGGTTGGTGGATGGATTGAAGGAACAGATCCTCCTAGAGGATAATATTTTCTTTGGCACTGGAAGCATTCCAGCACAGGTTGTAGAGAACCTTCAGGACCTAAATGGGTTGTCAGACGAACTAATCTGTTAGATTTCTTCCACCCAGAGAGCCCCTGATTCCATTATATTCCTGTAGGGTTTTGCCTCAGCACAGAAATGCAGTAGGGACTTACTTCCCTTTCAGAAACTTAGAAATATTTTTTCCCTCTTGTAATAGAAAGATGTGTGGGATTCCCGATTATAGCTGAAAAAGAAAGAAGGGAAGGAGTAGAATTTACTGAATGCCTACCATATGTCAGGCATGGGGCTGGGCATTTTCCAGTCATTTTCTCATTTAATTCTTCATGATAATCCCATGAGGAACTATTATTCCCATTTTGTAAGCAAGGAACTGAGTCTCAAAATCTCTTATATTTTAGCACTTATTGAAATCTCTTACCATTTCTAGTAGTTCTTAGTAGGAAAGCAGATAATGTTGCCCACACATACTGGAAATTTTAATTTTCCTTTCTGATAGTTATTATTTTTTCTCACCTAATTGCTAGGACATGGCCAGGACATTCAGCAAAATGTTGAATAATACAGAGAGCAGGTATTCTTTTCTTGTTCCTGATTTAATGAGAATGCTTCTATGATTCACGACTGAAAATTATGTTTGCGGTGACTGACGGTACCTACTGCGATCCCATGCTGGTTAGGGCCTTCGCTAGCGGGCACAACGAAGCGAGTCTAGACTACTGCGGGTTAAGTAAGATAGAAGCTAATTTCTCTCCTCCATAAATAAGAGTTCACGGTGATGGTCCAGGTTAAGCAGCCCAGGGCTAGTTCCTCCAGTCTCCCTAAGAAGCTTCCACACTCTCCAAGAAGTATC